>NC_045510.1:20507340-20545086 GCF_009650955.1 Corvus moneduloides
GTTGCCAGGAGACAAATTACTGAGTACTTAAGAGAGACAAAAAGACCTGGCCACAGGGGGAGGGGTCCAACTGGCTACTCTCTTTCACCTGGAGTTTTCTCGTGTAGGGCAGGGATGCTGTAAGATTTGAACTGGGAAAAAGGGGTTGGGTACAGCCCGGAGGGCTCTTGTTGTCCCAGTGTTCAGAGGGGAAAAAAGGCTGCCGTTGTTGTGGAAGGAATTCGTCGCCGATGCAGGTTTCTGCCTTCTGCTGCCTTCCTTCTACCGTGAGTGGAGTTTGCTTGCTGGAGGGTATTTCCGCTGTCGATATTACCGTGTCGCGCAGCTGTAGGGAGGAGGAGGAGAGAAGATCCAGCAGGCAGGAATTATGCAGCAAGATTGATTTATTTAATTATTTTACAAACTCTTTTATAGACTTTTTCTTCATAGTCTAATTGAACAAAGGATCAGCCACCCCTTGGGGGTGATTGGCTAAAATCCTAAAATGTCCATAGTCAAAATATTTTTCTACTGTACTATAAACAAAACTTTTACAAGGTGGCAGGTGTTCACGGTCCATAAACTCTGCGAATATCTTCTGTGAGAGACAAACATATCCCACGACTTAGAAAAAAACAAGAGAAAATTCTTGCTAACAGCATTTTTGTATCCACAGAAGCAGCTGTTACAGTGGGACCCTAACACCCTACCTCACTAAAAGAGGGACCTTTTCACCATCTGCTCAGGCGCCTCAGGGAAATACCCCGGGATCCCAAGCCCGCCTTTCCCTGCCCCACTGGGAGCCGGGCCACAGCTGCCCTGCCCCCACTGTTCCTTTGCCATTGCTTCAAGCCTTCGCTACACTGTAGCTCTGCACGCCCTGCCTGCCAGGATGTCCCGGGGTTCCTGCTGCAGCTCTGGAGTTTGATACATCTCGTCTGCCACCCGGGATTTGTGCTAATCCCTGCTCTTCCAGCCTGCTGTTCCCGAGGGTCTGGCTGGGCATCGGGATTGGCTGCCCAGGGGGTTTGTGAAGTCTTTCTTCCATCTCTTCCTGGGATCTCAAGCCACTATTACCGCTTGCTCCCAGAGCTCACTCTGGAGCGCCCCCTGCAGCCGCAGGGGAATCATCGCATCTGCCCTGCTCCCAGGAGCTGCCAGCACCCCTGCCAGCTGTGACGGTAACTGCACCAAAGGGGAAAGTGCCTGACAGTCGAGAAGGCTGGCACTGGGTTACTGGTTCTGTTTGCTGTTATTGTCATAGTTAATGTTGCTTGTTTGCCTTGTTATACACCCATATATATATAATAGTAAAGAACTGTTATTCCTATTCCTCATATCTTTGCCTGAAAGCCCCCTAATTTAAAAATTATAATAATTCGGAGAGAAGGGGGTTGCATTTTCCATTTTGAGGGAGGCTCCTGCCTTCCTTGGCAGACACCTGTCTTTCAAACCAAGACACTAATGTGTTTTTTACTATCCCAATTGCAGAACAACACTGGGATCAGTTTACCTTTACGTGGCAGGAACGGCAGTATAATTCCACTTGATTGCTTCAGGGATGGTTACATAGTTCAACTATCTGTTATCGAATAGTGGCTGAGCATTTAGATGACATACAGCTGCCTCCTCGTATGCAAGTAGTTCATTGTATAGATGACATCCTAATTCAGGGAAATGAGGAAGAAGTACAATTGCTGGAATTGGTTGTGGACCATATGAAACAGCAAGGCTGAGAAATTAATCTTAGTAAAGTCCAAAGACTGGTCCCAAACAGTGAAATTTCTAGGAATTTAGTGACATTGTGGGCACAGGGAAATATTACCCAAAGCTTAATAGAAAATTTTGGATTTTGCAACACCTTGTAATAAGAATGAGGCACAACAGTTTATTGGATTGTTTGGTTTTTGGAGACAACACATTCTGCATCTAGGACAAATCATAACCCCATTATATAAAGTAATGAGGAAAAAATATGAGTTTGAATGGGGAAATGAACAGCAAGCTGCCTTTGAACTAGCAAAAGAGGCTATTCAAGGGGCTTTGGATTTATGGCCCATACAGGAAGGAGAAGTGGAATTTAATGTATCTGTAAATGGGTCGCATGCCAATTGGAGACTATGGCAAAAACAGGGAATGAAAAATGTTCCCTTGGGCTTTTGGAGAAGAAAGCTGCCAGAGGCAGGAAACAATTATATACCTTTTGAGAAACAATTGTTAGCATGCTATTTGTCATTGGTGGAAACAGAACAACTTACAACAGGACATGAAGTGGCTCTTTGCCCTGAAATTCCCATCATGCAATGGGTTAAAAGGTCTCTGAAAATCCATTAAATTTGACATGCTGAGGAGTTGAGTATCATAAAGTGGAAATGATATATTCAGGATAGAGCCAAGGTGGGGATTGGCAGAGTAGCTACTCTCCATGACTGAGTGGCTACTGCCCCCATGGAGGATCAGGAAATACTTCCCAATTGTACAGTTAAACAGGAATCTTCAGTATGATGGGGAACACCTTTAGATCAATTAATGCCCGTTGAAAAGTAACATGCTTGGTTTACTGATGGATCAGCTAAATATGTAAGAGGAAAGAGGTTTTGGAAAGCTGTATCTTACCATCCCCATTCAGAGAAATTTCTGGAAACAACAGAAGGGAAAAGCAGTGATGCCTTGAGATGGCTACCTGAAAACAGGCTAGACAAAATAAAAGCAGGTATTTATTTGAAGGGCCTTCAAAGGTACACCCTGGGCAGTCAAAAAGCTACACCCAAGATGGACCCTGGGTCACAGGTTCTTCACACTTTTATAAGTTTGGTCTATTTGCATATCAGGGTGTAGCGGGTTCCACTCATAAACTGGTCAGAAACATCAATTAAGTATAGTGGTTTGGTTCAAAATATCCATTACTTACTTATTTACTTTCTGTGAGATAAGAATTAGGAGAAAGCAAAGCAGGCACAAAACTTAAAAGAATATAAAGAAGTTTATTAACAGACCTAAAAGAAGGAAAAAAAGTCAGACTAAACCTTCAGAACACTTTCCTCACCCCACCTTTCTCCCTTCTCCCATTGACAATGTAAAAAGACAACCCTTGGGATTTTCAGTCAGTTCACCACCTACATAATAATCCCTTTTTTTAGTTCACTTAGGGAGAGGAGTGTCTCTTGCTCATGCTATGGAGACATCTCCACAAGAAACAGTTCTCTCATGGCTTCAATGTCACAACGAGACAACTGCCTGGGATGGTTCTCTGCTCACATGTCAAAGTCCCTTCCCTTGACTTACAGCTTTCCCCACAACTGCTTTCGAGGGTCCAATCTTGAGCTACTGGGGTTGAGCTGTTCAGAAGCAAAGGTTCTCTTTACCTATCACTGGGAGCATCTTCAGCTCCAGGAACAGAGGCCCTCCTCCTCCCCTGGGAGCAAGGGTCTTCATCACTTTCATCTCTCTCTGTTCAAGCTTCTCATCAAATCACAGCTACTTCAAAATTTTCTTATTTCAGCACAGGTACTTTTGCTCACAATTGCAATTTGAACACTCCACCCCCCCCCATGCTTTCATGAAATTACACCAGGTACTCTGATGTATCATGGTCCATCACCATAGCTTTACAACAGAATTTCAGCTTCTAGGCTTGAAGCATCTCCTCTTTATCCTCCCTCAGGGTTTCAGCTCTTTCTTCTTCACTGACTTTGGTGTCTTTATGGTGTTTTCTTCGTGTGCCCTCACCTTTCCCTTTCCTCTGACTTGGGAGAGGATTGATGTCTGCAGGCTTCATCTGTTCTGGAGGGAATTTACAGCACTAAAAGGGTTAATCTCACCCAGGCCCCACAGCTGGAATTCGCTTATTGCTGTTGGTCACATGATCTTTGCCGGGCAGCATCCTCGGATGAATTTTTCGCCTCACTGGAAGGGGGGGGAGGGGCCTGACTGAGCCGTGCTGCGGGCCCGCCTGCACGGAGCAGGGCTGTGGGGGCTGGCCCACACGGAGCAGGGCTGTGGGTGGAACAGGGCCACACAGCTCCAGGATGGCTGTCTCCTGGCCAGCCTGGGCCGAGCAGGGCCTGGCCTGGCCCCACTGGGCCGCACGGGTCCCCCACTTACCTGTCTGAAAGCCGGAAGCAAGAGAGCTTTCCCAGAATTTGTTCGTACTTAAATGTGGTATTCACAGAGGAGTGTCAAGCTTCTTAAGTGGCTTAAAAAAGTTGCCAATATTCAAACTAGCCAGTTGATTTGTTCCGTCGGGTCATAGAGGAAGCTGTAAGCACCTCTTTGCAAGAACATCACTTCCGTGGCTGAAGCCCTCTTTACTAAAAAACCAAACTAAACTAAACCATGACACAGGGTTAATTCTCCAATTATAACTTCAGGTAATGATGTAATTGCCCCAAGTTTGCCCCTCCTCTTCAGAGGCTTTTAGTTTACATATTTTGGGGCCTGGGACAATCAAGGTGTCCTTGGAGAGCAAACCTAGAGAGGGTTTGTTATGTCTAACCAGCATGAGAGAACAGTAGTTAGCAGACCACACAAAACTTCAGAGTTACCCACTAAGCAGTACAGGATTTGAAAAATATAAAAGTTAAAACCTAAGGCATCACAGCCAATATGCTGAATTATATGCTGCTTATATGGCTTTAAAACAGGAAAATCTTGGAGAATGCCATTTGTATACAGATTCTTGGTCACTAGCTAATGGGTTATCTACTTGACTACCAAGTTGTGCAGCCAAAGATTGGAAAACACATTCTAAGGAAGTCTGGGGAAAGGAACTGTGGAAGGATATTTGAGAAATAGTACAAAGGACCAAAGTGACTGTGTTTCATGCTGATTTTCATAGTAAAGTGGACACTTTAGAATGACTTTATAACTGTTGCAGACAACTAGGCAAAGATTTCCCAAGCTGGATTGATGCCTTAAAGAACCTGGAAATAAAACAACACACTTTAGAGATAATATTAGTATAGTAAGTAATATAAAGGATGGTCTTTATTGGAGGACTCCAGGGGCAGATATGGAAAACGTCCACAAAAGCCCCCTCCCCACCCATGAGATAAATTCAGTTTTATAAGTTTAGCAAATTAGCATAATTGACAAAAATCCCCAATTAGAGACAAGTGAGGTAATTTCCCCCTCTCTAAATCCTTCCCCCTCAGATGGAAACTGAACTTTGTTGATGAAAATGTGTCTTGAAGAGCTGTTTTTAGGCCTTGGTTCCCAAAAAGAACCAAGATAGGATAGGGGCTTTGGAATATGTTTTGTCTTTCCGCCTATCAGGGCAGGGAAAAGTACTGGGAAAACTAGCTACGAATGCAATAATAGGCTACAGAGCTACAAATATATGTGTAAAGAATACAGATAATATACAAAAGAAAAAAGGCAAAAATCATTAGGCATCAGGATTGGAATTCCCTCAGAAGGAGGATCACGAAGGCTTGGTAAAATGGGCACATCAAAAGTGTGGGCATCTTGGAGAAAAAGCCACTTACAGGTGGGCTCAAGAACATGGCATAACAATGTCACTTCATATGATCAAAACCATAATTGCCCAGTGTCCCATGTGCCAACACACTCACAAATGTCCAGTGCCAAATATTGTGAAAGGACAATGGGGGAGAGGGAAATTTCCAGGACATATTTGGCAAATGGATTATATTAGACCTTTACCCCAGGACCGAGGGTGTAAATATGTCTGTACCACTGGAGATACATATTCTGGATATTTGATTGCCCATCCTTGTAAGAAGGCTACATACCATAGTACCATCTCTACTATAGACCTAATAATTTGTACTATAGAATTCAATTTCAGATCTAAACCAACAATGGGTCTCATTTTTGAAACAGATTTGTTCAACAATATGGTGAGCAGCAAAACATTCAGTGGGTTTTTCCTATACCATACTATCCACAAGCTGCAGAATTTATTGAATAGATGAATGGGCAGTTGAAAAAATTAGGAGATGAGAACCTGTTCCAATGGAGAACTCATCTCACAGATGCGCTACATATCCTTAACAATAGGCCCATTGGGGAAATGGAAACTCCCTTGATGCACATAACTATACCCAATTTGCAAATACAACCATTAACAGTAACTGAGACTTTGACTTACTGGGAAATCATTCCAGATGCAATGGCCCCTTACAGGGCCACTCCAGAGGCTGCAGGGATGGACCTTTATGCATTAGAATTAATTAGGATAAATCAGAAGGAAATGAGAGTTATCAATACTGGAATAGGAATTCAGATTCCTCCAGGACGCTTTGGTTTGATAACTGCTCACTAGAGCTTGGCCTTGAAAAGTGTTCATGTAATGGGAGGAGTAATTGATGCAGATTATCAAGGAGAAATTAAAGTAATTTTGTTAAACAGTAGTGAACAAGATTTGATTATTCAACCCTATGACAAGGTAGCACAATTATTGATATTGACAGTTTTAAAAACAATTGTGAAAAAAGGAGATCTACCTCAAATCACTACTGTTCATGGAGATAAAGGGTATGGATCCACCAGTCTTAATAATGGAGCCAAAGTATGCGTCCAGAGGCCAAATGGCCCTCCTGAACCAGCTGAAGTAATAGCTACAGGGAACGATAATACTGTTTTAATCATGAAACCTGGGCAAGAAAGATGGGAATATGTTCCTGCAACCAAGTGTTATATGCAAGAATAACTAGATGTTATAGAATATAGTTTTACAGATCCAGCATGACTAAATCTACCTGTTTACCACAACAGTCCCTTTGGAAAATGCTGTTATCCACGTGGCTTGATATGAAGACTGATGCGCACACTGAGTGACTTACACACCAGCACATGAATCCCAACCAGGAGACTGGGTGTACCTCAAAGACTGAAACCCGGCACTGTTACAGAGGGGATTACTGTAACACGACGTATTAAACCAGGAGGCCGTGGAAAAGAAATATATATGGAAAGATTCTTGGTAGACATTTCAGAGATGTTTATTTCCCCAGCCGCATGGCCAAGCTCTGCCGGGGAACTGTTACAGTCACGGGACCCGAGGGTCCTTGCCTGCGCAGGGAAACACAAACCAACCAATGGGGAATGAGGCCGAGCAGGGCCTAGGGAAACCCGGTGTCTCTCCCCTCAGGGCCCCTCTCCCAGTACTACATGGCAGGGGGGAAGGGACTCCGACATTTCACCCATTTATTTTTAACAAAAGAGATTTAAAACTTAACATTGAAAACAACTGGATAAATATAACAAGAACAGTTTTAAAACAATACAAGCCACCCTCCTGAGTCTTTAAATGTCCAAACAGATTTTTTCTCTGGAACATCTTAAGGCTGACAGAAGGGAGACAGGACTCTCCGGGCATGCTTTGTGGGGAAACTGAAGCAGGAGAGGGTTTAATTTCTTCCCTCCCCCTTTTCATCCCCCACTCGGCATTGAAAAGGGATTTTTGGGGAAACAATTGGCAAAGGTATGGTTTTGTGAGGGAAACCATGGATGAAAAAATGGATTGGGAATACACTGGGGGTAATAGGACATAGGGTAAAAGGGAAAGGTGGGATTAGGAAAGGGAGACTGTAGGGGGGGTTTACAATGGAGATACTGTCTAACATGACTACGGTTTTTAGCATATATACTGCCTTTCACAGAAACACCATCAGGCCCAGTGACCTGCGATGCTTGTAACCCTTTTCTACCTCATACAATTTTGAATTCCACCACCTCTCCATCTCCCAAGCTTGGGATGTATTTTTCAGGGTTATTCGTTTTAATAGCAGTTCTATGAATGAATATGTCTTGCTGGTTGTCACACCTTGTTATAAAACCATAATTTTGCTTAACATTATACCATTTTACTATCCCTAAGATCTTAGTTACTATGATCTTTTCCTTTTTCCGAGTGGCTGCTGTTTTCTGTCTCGCTGCGTCTTTGCTCTCTCCTTCGGTCGCTCCCGTGTTGGAATTGTCGGAGCTGCTCGTGCCTGCGCGCTCTTCCCAGGGTAGCATTCGGGGCCGCGCCGCTCAGTTCTCTGTGAGTCGCCTCCTCTGATCGCAGCTTTGCTGCCAATGCCAGGCGCTGCACCCACGTCTCGGCTCCGCTCCACTGCCACTGCCACCAGCCGCCGTCCGCTCGCCGCCCCTCTCGGCCGGGCGTTCACGGGGCTCGCTCCACCACGCGCTGCATGGGGCCGGGCTCCGCTGCCGACACTGCAGCTCGCGTGGCTCCACCCGCGCATGGGAATTGCCTCGCTGCTGCTCGGAGAGCACTCGGTCCATGTGGCCTGGGTTGCACGGTCCCTGAGCCAGGCTTCCCTGAGCCAGGACATGGCTGACATTGCACAACAGTCTCGGTAATTAAATAATATTCACGAAAATACTCTTCCATCGGCATATATTTTGACTCAAAAATTAACTGTGTCCAAACAGTCTTCCAAAAGTCTTTGGTAAGAATTAAATCCCAAGAAACATAGAAAAAGTTCTTAAACAGCCATGCCAGGAAATGTTTCAGTTCCTTTTGAGCTTGAATTAAGCTAAAATTTACAAATTGTTGCTCAAGAATCTTTTTAAGTTTAAGATAAATGTCCATATGCGGCTCTGAGAGACTTCCCATGGTTCCTCCATAGTTTAGATATGGAATAGCAAAACAAAAACGAGAAGAGGAATCCAAAGTTTCCAGGGTTTACTCACACACATCAGTCGCTTAGGGATCGGGGATTGTTCTGCTTGCAATTCACCACCATTATGTTGCAATGGGGATACCGTAACACGATGTATCAAACAAGGAGGCCGTGGAAAAGAAATATATATGGACTGATTCTTGATAAATGTTTCAGAGAGATGTTTATTTCCCCAGCCACGTGGCCGGGGCTCTGCCAAGGAACTCTTACAGTCACAGGACCCGAGGGTCCTTGCCCGTGCAGGGAAACACAAAACAACCAATGGAAAATGAGGCTGAGCAGGGCCTAGGGAAACCCCGTGTCTCTCCCCTCAGGGCCCCTCTACCAGGGCTACATGGCAGGGGGGAGGGACCCCGACACGGCACCTTTCCAACCAAAGTGGAAAGGACCCTACCAAGTATTGTTAAACACATATACTGCAGTAAAGCTGAACAGCAAAGGACCTTGGGTGCATTATTCTAGAATTAAAAAGGTGCCAGCTCCATGGACAACAGAATTATTGTCCCCAACTGTCTTGGGGTGACTTTATGATGTGTATCCCATATCGCTGCCTATGCCCAGAAATTAACTTTGTGCCTTTCTATGCCTCTAAATTGAGCCTGAGAGGGGGAAGGAAAAACTGAGCAAAACTTTCTCAAAGCAGTTTGCAGCTTGTTCAAGGTCATACAGCAATAGCAACTTTTGCCCAGCTGCGGCAGGGGAGGGAGGAAGCACCCGGCTTGCTGTTTCCCGAGTCAGCTTTTGGCCAGTTGTTCAGCTTCTTTTTCTCCGGAGGGAGACTGAGAGTTGAATTTGTTTTTCCCTCCCTGGAATTTCAGATTTTCTCCCTTTTCCACTGGACTGCTTCAATATTAGAACACATCGGGAGGACTTTCCACTGAGCGCAGAGGGCCTGGCCCTCGGCCAAGCCCCAGCTCTGAGGAGACCAATGGGAGGACTCTAACACTTTCCCAGGTTTTTTCTCCACAGCGAAAGATTTTATTATTTTGCATTATTTTCCTTTCCCGTGTGTTTGTTAAATAAATAGTTTTTATCTCTTTCACTTTCCTTTGAGGAAAATTTATTTTCCCCGAACCTGGTGGGGGGAGGGGTGGTTGTGACCCGCCTTCTCTCAGAGGATATATTTCTAAATTTGGCCACATGGGAACAAATAAGATTGAGGAAAAAGAATGAATAACCTTGTCACTAAAGTATTACTTATCTCTGTAAGTTCTATCTTGATAGTCAACCAGAATTTTTGTTTGCCAAAACACCTCTAGAGTTTCACCAAGGGATTAGTAATGGAAATTCTTAAAAAAATTTAAAGATCAAAGTAGCCAAAATAGTAAATGTAACTAATTGCTGGATATGTTCTCAAATAATGTTGAGAGGATTTGGGTTCCCTTGGAGGCTCCACCCTATGGGGTGACCAGAACTCTGTGAATGGGCTATGACTCATAATGGAGTCAGTGAAGGGATAGTTAAAGAACACTGTACTGTGGAACAAAGGAATACAATTATCAATTTTACAGGATTCAATAAGATTTCCCTTCAGGAGAAACCTAACCCTATTATAGTGTGGCAGTTTGATGCTGGTTAGGAGCCAAGCACCACGAAAAAACTATTCACTTGCCTCTGCTATAGCTGAGCAGAGAAGGGGATATTAAAACTTCATTTTCATGAAGTAAAATAAGGATTATTGGGGAAAAAGGAGAACTTCAAGGTAAAACAGGTCCAAACTTACCGTATAAAGAAGATTTATTACTAACAGAATTAAAAGTAAAAAGAATAATGAGAAACCAAAGCAAACTTTCAGAACACCTTTCTCTTCCAGTGATGCCATGAAGATTTTTGCTTTTTCTTTTATACCCCTGTTATACCTTTTTACAGCTTCTGTATTCCTAGTGCTTTTTGCCTACATTCTTGGACTTGTTTGTTAAGCTAAGAGACTAAACATTTTAGAAGCTTCGTAGCTAGGGATCAGTGTGCCCCAGACCCCAAGGTCCTCTCCAGAACATATTCTGTAAACCAAGATAGAACCATCCAGGGGAAGGTTCCTTGGGGAGGGGGGGCTCACTTGAACCTCTCATTGGGGAATCTTTGATAGATATGCTAATTAGTAAAACCTATAATGTTATACCCAATGTTGGGGGGGATTAGGATACACACGGAAGAAGAGAGACACAGACACAGGGAAAGACTCGGTGGGGTACATCTCGATGCATATGACCTGGACGTGTACACCTAAGGATCCTTAAGAATAAATACCAAGGTAAAATCCCTTTTCCCCTTCTAACTGTGTATGCCTCTTGATTTTAAGACCAGGAAAAGGCATCACCAGTACCTCCCTCTTTCCACCAAACGGCGCAAGGGAAACAAACATGGGGTTTTGGTCAGTGTTTCATTTCTTAAGAGTCTTTCTTAATGTTTAAGGAAAACAGTTTCTTCTACTGTGCCATGGCATTCTTCCCACAGAAGATAGTTCTCTGTGAACTTTTCCAGCATGGCTTCAAACTTCACAAACAACAGTCCACCCAAATCTGCTGCAGTGAAAAATCCCTCCCATGAATCTTGCAGTTTTCCCACACTGCCATAATGGGTCATAATAGTCATGGGGTTTTAGTCTTTTAAGGATGAGCTATTCCAGCCGAAAGCAAAGGCTCTCTTCTTCAATCTCTAAAAAGCCTTTCACAGCATCTATGGCTCTGGCGTGAGCAGTTTTCCTTCACGGGCTGCGCATGGATTTCGGCACCCCCCCCATGTACCTCATCTCATGAATTATAGGGAAAACAATTTGCTGTATTATAGTCCTCACCAGGAGAATTTCAGCTCCAGCACTGGGAGCGCCTCCTCTCTTTCCCTTCTTCCACTGACCTTGGCATCACCGTGCTTCTTCTTCTCACATGATCTCACTTTTCCTTTGTCTCTGACTTGGAAGAAAGTTCGTATCTGTAAGTTTTCAGCTGAGTAGTTGATCTTGTTCGGGCTCTGCATCGGGGAAAGACTCGCCCTGTTTTGTTGGGGTTCCTCCCCCACAGGCTAGGCAGCGGCAGCGCAGCGGTGACCAGAGGCGGCGGCAGCGGCAGCGCACAAGGAGCTGGCACCGCCTGGCCTGGCCTGCACGGTCCCGAATGCGACCCCGAGAGTCGAGGCTCTGCGGCGAGAGCGCACAGACACGAGCAGCCCCGACGGCCCCAGTAGCCCTGGCAGCTCCGGCAGCTCCAACGCGGTAGCAAGCAAAAGCAAAAGTGAAAGCAGGAACACAGCGAGATAAAAAACAGCAGCAACACAGAAAAAAGAAAAAATTATCGTAGCTAAGGTTTTAGGAATAGTAAAATGGTATAATGTTAAACAAAATTATGGTTTTATAACAAGATGTGACAACAAGGAAGACATATTCGTTCCTAGAACTGCCATTAAAAAGAATAACCCCAAAAAATACATCCCAAGCTTAGGAGATGGAGAAGTGGTAGAGTTTATACAAGGAAGGAAAGGCCGGCAAGCAGCGTTACCGGGCCTGGTGGTGTTTCTGTTAAAGGCAGTATATATGCTGCAAATCGTAGTCATCCCAGACAATATCCCCATTATCAGCAAGCCATACAGTCTCCCTTTCCTAATCCTACCTTTCCCTTTTATCCCATATCCTGTTATCTGTTTTTTCACTCATGGTTTCCCTCACAAAACCATGCCTTTACCAATTTTTTCCCCAAAAATTCCTTTCCAATGCTGAGTGGGGGATGACAAGGGGGGGGGGGGGGGAATTAACTATTGTTGTTTAGAGTTCCAACTGGTTCAAATAGAAGAAACCCTCTCCTGCCTCAGTTTCCCCACAAAGCATGCTCAGAGAGTCCTGTCTCCCTTCTGCCAGCCCTAAGATGTTCCAGAAAAAAATCTGTTTGGACATTTAGAGACTCAGAAGAGTGGCTTGTTTTCTTTTGAAATTGTACTTGTTATCTTATGTTTTGTTTTAAATCTTAGTTAAAACAAAAGGGTGAGATGTTGGGGTTCCTCCCCTCCTGGCGTGGGGTCTGGGGGGAGGGGACTCTGGAGTAGAGGCACAACCTACGGGGTTTCCCTACTCCCTGTTCAATCCTGTTCCCGATTGGTTGTTTTGTGTTCCCCTGCGCGGGGAGGACCCTGGTGGTCCCATGATTGTTAGGAGTTCTTTGGCAGTCCCCCAGCCATGTGACTGGAGAATAAAGATCTCTGAAACATCTATCAAGAATCACTCCCTATTTCTTTCCACTGTCTATACGTTGCAGAAATCCCCGCTGCAACACTCTTTCTTATTGCTGGCTGCGTGGTGTTTTTCTCAGTTTGGTGCAAGCGGCTCCAGCTGCGTGGAAGGGCCTGCCAGCCCTGCCCGGGCCGCAACAGCCTCAGATGAATCTTGGCTGAGCGGTCCCCATCTCAGTGGAGGGGTTTTCCGGCCACGTGGCTGCTCGTGGCTCTAGGGTGGCTTTCTCCCTGCGGCCTGGCCCCGTGCTGCAGCGCCAGGGGGACCCGGGCCCACTCTGGGATGAAGCCCAGGGGCCCCTCCACCACCTCTCAGCAGGGAAGCAGGAAAAGGAAACTTCTCGCGGTCTCTTCTTTCTTAAGTATATACATCACAGAGGCATTACCAGCTTGTTTAATTGGCCTAGCAACCTGCCCATCAAACCGTTTCCCTAAACTGCTAAACTACCACATATAGGTAGAGGTCACAATGTGAAAGGATTTGCTTTAACATTACTCAAAATGTAAATAGAACTTGGAGGGCTGGAACTAGTCAGTGTCAGTATTACACCACTCCCAGCTGCAATGCCCATATGAAACTCCATTGGCCTAATTGCACTGAGGAGACAACAGAAGCACATGTAGGAGCCCTAGATCCATCAGTAGTGCAACAGTGGGAAATAGGAAATCAGACCTTTGGTACTGGGAATGGGACCTATTTGGTATGCGGAGACAATGCCTATAAAGGGCTTCCTAAAGGATGTTTTGGTTCCTGTTTCCAGGCAATATGTGGCAGGACATCCCTGCCCTCTCTACCACAAATGGTTGGTGCATATGGAAGAGATAACCCAGGCAAGGGGTCATCTCTGGCTCCAAAAGGGCTGAGACCCCCCACTTAGAATCAACATCTTAGTCTGGAGAGCAGATGTGGGGAGAGATAAAACAAAAATTAATATTATTGCCTGAGAGACACTTCTACAAACTATAAAAGCTACACAAATTTCTGCAGACAGAAGTCTCCTACACACTCCCTGAAACGTATAGGGGATCTTCTCCCGCGAAGTCAGACGCGACTCTGGGGATACTTTCCCTGGGAATTGAGAGAAAAGATTCTATGTGCACCCCATCATCAATTAGGTGGCAAGTACATTGGATCTTAAGCTGTACTGTTTCTTTGCTAGCTGTAATAATAGGAACCTCTATCGTGCAATGTATGTTATCTACTAGTAGTTCTTTTTGTTTTATTCCTGTGTAGTAAATAGTCTGTTTAAAGTTTTATGTCTGTTAATTTTGTGTCTATTAAATAAATAATTCATTTTGTAATAGACCTAATCTATCGCAGCATCTGGGCGGGTGCCAGATGGTGAGGTGCCACAATCTTCTGAAAATGTCTCCAAGGCAAAGCCGCTTGGCAGGACCACCACACACTCACACGTATACATGCACATTCACATGGATAGCTCCTTAAAATGGGTTGATGGCAATGATGCAGGAAGGGTCTTTGTATGGTGTTCCATGGGAGAGGTATATTGCAGCCACACGCATGAAGGGTCCCAGGACGAAGACAAAGGACATGGGAGGGTCCAGGTTTACATACGGGAGCAGAGCGAGCATCAGGGACCAATGATCTGAGGGCACAGGGGCAGTACACAGGCGGGACTAGGGTATGGGAACCAATGGGAAACTTTGAGGGAGTAGCGATGGGGCAAAGGCCAATGGGGGAACAGGGAGTGGAGAACCTTCTAGGGTAGGGACATATAAGGTAACAAGGGGCAGGGAGGCCAACGGGCCAACCGGGGAAGCAGAACTGGGGTACATTAACATAATGGAACAAAGCATCCTGGGGGAAGCCTTTTCTGTCACCCTAACCTGGGGAGGATCATTGATCTTAGGGACTGTCCCACCAGTGGACTCTCTTTGTCCCTTGTTCCGTAGGCTCACCAGCCTCCACACTAATCAGCCATTATTAAAGAACTTGGGAACAAGAGTGGGTTTTGGGGTGCTGGCCACCCCAATAAAGCTACTGCCTGCTGCCAGGGGCCTGGGCAAAATGCAGGGACTTATCTAAGCTCCCATCTCCATTCGTAACACAATATTAATGCCTCCCTTTAGGGTACTTTGGCAACAACCACAAGGAAGAGTTAGGGCTAAGATAACATTTTCTACCCAAAGAGTGCCTTTGATTTCAGAAAGCAAAAGATTATGGTTCACCCTATGCCCCATGTGCGCTGCCTCATCCTATGGAGTTTACATTAACAAGCTAAATAGATTATTAGAAGAAGTAGCAAGTGATACTATTAAAATATCAAATAGCACATCCTATGAGCTCAAACAAACAGCAATGGTGACTCTACAGAATTGCATGGCCTTGGATTATCTGCTTGCTAGCCAGGGAGGAACATATGCTATTATAGGACAGGGATGTTGTGCTTATATCAGTGATGGGTTTGAAGTCCAACAATGAGGAATCACCTTGATAGAAAGAACAGTAGAAGAGTGGCAGAAAGAAGAAAATTCTTCTTGGCGGGATTGGCTTACTTCATGGCTACCAAATTGAAGACTGCTGCAAAATGCATTTGTGGTGATAGCAAAAAGGTTAATTCAGTTTCTACTGTGGCTGTGAGCTTTTAGCAGAGAAAACACTGTGGACCTTTAGTAGAGAAGCAAGGCATGCGGAAATTGCTACCCAAGCAAGGATATTGGAAGATAAAGAGGAGACATCAGGCTCAGGAATGCAGCTACAGCCAAAACAAGGACTGAGTTTGGGAACTTGGGGAACATGGGGACGGTTTTTATGGTAATGGGAAAATTATAATATGCATGTAGTGACTGTATATTAGCAACACACTTGTAGAAATCAGGGGACATGTTAGGAGTTATCCCCCATGCCACTCGAGGCACCTGAATAAATGATGCCCTCTTTAACACTAAATTGGTGTTAAGGAGCTTTAGTCAACCATTTTCAGTAATTTGGTGAAAATAATTGGTGACCCAGATGGGACCTCGGCCTCTGAGCCTTGGCAGATCCACAAAAAACAGATCTCCAGCCATCGCCAAGGAATTCTCAGAAGACCCTTTACTGCAGACCACCAAGTGGCTCAAGGCAAGATCCCTGGGGTAATTAAAGGCATCATTTAAATCTTGGACTTATTGACAAGGGGATATGAACCCTGCACTAAGTTTCTGGTAACTCTGGTAATTCTGGTAACTTTGGTAACTGGCTTTGAGCCCCTGTCAGGGTTTAAGTCCCTGTCTTGTCTGTTGGTAAGCTTACTGGGAGTTAGAATCCCCCAGGTCTGGGGGACCTGATAAGGCATTTGATTCCCCTCTGAAAGCCTTGTACCTGGCTGAGCAGCTGTAGCACCTTGGCCATGTCTGGATAGGGGTTTCAGTCTCTCATGGGAACTTGAAGTGTTTTACCTGGTGTTCCGGTTTGGCCAAATTTAGAAATATATCCTCTGATAGGCAGGTTACAACCACCCCTCCCCCACCAGGTTTGGGAAAAATAAATTTTCCTCAAAGGAAAGTGAAAGAGATAAAACTATTTATTTAACAAGCACAAGAAAAGGAAAATAATGCAAAATAATAAAATCTTTCGCTGTGGAGGAAAAACCTGGGAAAGTGTTAGAGTCTTCCCTTTGGTCTCCTCAGAGCTGGGGCTTGGCCCACGGCCAGGCCCTTTGTGCTCGGTGGAAAGTCCTCCCGATGTGCTCTGATATTGAAGCAGTCCAGTAGAAAAGAGAGAAAATCTGAAATTCCAGGGAAGGAAAAATAGTTCAACTCTCAGTCTCTCTCCAGAAACTGAACAACTGGCCAAAAGCTGACTGGAAAGCCGCAAGCTGGGTGCTTCCTCGCTTCCCTGCCGCAGCTGAAAAAAAAGTCGCTATCTCTGTGTGACCTTGAAGCTGCAAACTGCTTTGAGAAAGTTTTGCTCAGTTTTTCCTTCCCCCTCTCAGGCTCAATTTAGAGGCATAGAAAGGCACAAGAATTAATTTCTGGGCGTAGGGCAGCAATATGGGATACACATCATAAAGTCACCCCAAGACACCTGGCCAAGTGTTTCACCATAGTCATGCCCACATTAAAGAGAAAAAGAAAAAAAAGGGTGTTGGAGAATGGTTAGAGGATCAGGGACGTGGATTATTGATAAAGGGTACAAATCAATAACAGAACTATACAAGCAAAAGCCTGCACAAGAAAATGCCTCCATGAGAAAATGCCTGCATGAGAAACAGGCCTGAGAACCAAAAGGGAGTTTTTAGGAGGTACAGTGCTGTTCTGATAAAATGTACTGACCATGAGAAGGGAGGAAGATCTTTGATCTCTCAAGTCAAAACATAAATAATAGAAGCTTGCCAAATGTAGTCTTTTATCTAACCCAATTATGTAGAAGTAAGAATGTGCTTTTGTAAGCTTAAACCAATCAAGAACTGACAAGCGTATATACTGATACTATATAAGTGCCTCTGTATTGCTAATAAACGAAGCTTGCTTTATCAATCACATTGATTGTCTGCATGTCTTCCCCCTCCGAAAGCCAGCAAAAGGGGAAAGAAAAACTGTTGTCTGTGCGTACTGTTCTGCTGCTGGACCCCACCTCCACCGCAAGCACTGTGTGCTGAACTCCTGGTGTAGGCTAGAGTGGGTGGGCAGACAGTCACTCTCCCCCCAGCAGCGGCTGAGCCATACAGCGCATCCCGGCCACTTCCAACCCACGGCGCTTCCCTGCGGTACTCCTGACCGTGCCTGGGCAGCCCCCCCGCTCCTGCCTCAGCCCAGAAACTGTCGTGGGGATTCTCTGCGTCTGTCCAAAGTACTCATTGAATTTGCTTTCCGATGTTTGTTGCTTGTATTATTGAATGTGGGGGTGGTTTCTTCTAAAATAAAAGTAAGAAATTATACTCTGAATCCTCTGTTGAAATGTATATTGAACCACTGAAAAAAGATGGGAAGAAACCAGCTACTTAAATCCCAACTAATAGTAAATTTTACTCAGATAATGTGAATTCTTTTTGGGCTCTGGAAGTGTGTGTGTGGGAGTGAGTTGTGTGTGTTGATTTGTGTTTGCTGGCATGTAGAATTAACATGGGGACACCTGTGATATAAAATCCACTTGATGGGAGAGTGTGGAAATGTAGCTGAGTGTCTGTTGGGGTTTTGAAGCAATTGATATGTGCTTTGCTTTCTGTATATATGTGGTATGTGCTTTGGTTTTTTGTTGTTGTGGTTTGAAGCTGGCTAGGCACGAAGCCCCACGAAATCTGTTGCTTTGCATAAGGGGAAATAAAGATTATTGAGGAAAACTGGAAAACTGCAAGGCAAAACAGGCCCAAACTTAAGCTATAACAGTATAAAGAAAGCTTATTAATTACAGAATTAAAAGTAAAAAGAAATAAGAAGAAATTAACGCAAACTCCCCTCTGCTCCAGCACCTCCTCCTTCCCACCAAAACCACACAAGGGAAAAACGAAAAATGGGATTTGGTCAGTGTTGCAATTCTTAAAAGTCTCTCCAATATTTAAGGAAAAAGTTTCTTCTGCTTTAACATGGTTTCCAAACTGTCACCAGCAACAGTCCCGCCCAGAAACAAATCTGCTGGGGTGGAAAAACATCTCTCCCATGAAAATCTCACAGTCTATTCATACTGCAGTCATGGGCCCATAAACATAGGGTCTTACTCTTTTAAGGATGAGTTATTCTGGCCTGAAAACAAAGGCTCTCTTCTTCAAAATCTCTAAAAGCCTTTCACTGCTTCTATATAGCCTGACTTAGGGTCATGGGTTAGCATAGGTACAGAAGTGATTTTCTTGCAAAGAGGTGTTTACAGCTTCCTCTATGACCTAACAGAACCTATCAACTGGCTACCCCTGTAGCGGGTTCAGTTTGTAACCGGGCGGAAACACCAATTTAGTGTAGTGGTTTGGTCCAAAATACTCATTACTTACTTATTTGCCTTCTGTGAGATAAGAATTAGGAGAAATGCAAAGCAGGCACAAAACTTAAAAGAATATAAAAAAGTTTATTAACAGACCTAAAAGAAGAAAAAAAATCAGACCAAACCTTCAGAACGCTTCTCCTCCCCCCACCTTCCTCCCTTCTCCCAGTGACAATGTAAAAAGACAACCCTTGAGATGTTCACTCTGTTTACCACTTCCATAATAACCTTGTTCAGTCCATTTAGGAAGAGGAGTCTCTCTTGCCCATGCTATGAAAACATTATCACAACGAGACAGCCACCTGGGTTGGTTCTCTGCTTGCATGTGAGTCCCCTCCCACGACCTGCAGCTTTGCCCACAACTGCTTTTGAGGGTCCACTCTTGAAGTTTTTTGGGGTACAATTTTAAGGTTGAGCCATTCAGAAACAAAAGTTCTCTTCACCCATCTCTGGGAGCATTTCATCTCTAAGAACAGAGGCCCTTCTCCTTCCCTGGGAGCAAAGGGTCTTCCTCATCTTCATCTTTAGGACTATCTCTGGGAGCATCTCTAGGAACTGAGGTCTTCTCCTTTCCCATTTGGAGCAAAAGTCCTCATCTGGTCCATCTCTCCCTGTCCAAACTTCTCATGAAATTACAGCTGCGTCAGCATCTGCCTATCTCAGTGCAGGTGCTTTTGCTAACAAGCACGAGTTGAACACTCCACCCCCCATGCCTTCATGAAATTACAATGGGTACTCTGATATATCATAGCTTCACAACAGAATTTCAGCTTTAAGAATCTCCTCTTTCTCTTCCCTCAGGTTTTCAGCTCTTCACAGCAATAAAAGGGTTAATCTCACCTAGGCCTTGCAGCTGGAATGTGGCTTATCACAGTGGAGAGGGGGGGGAGCCGAGCCGCTCCGGCTGCCCACAGCAAGGCTGTGGGGGGTTCCGCGGACGGAACAGGCCCCATCGGCTCCAGGATGGCTGTGGCCTGGCCCCCGCACGGGGCCCGCAGCCACCTGTCCCAACACCGGAAACGAGAGAGAGAAAGTCTGCCTCAGGGTTTCTATTCTTAAGTGTGTATCACAGAGGCGGTCACAACTTTAAGTGGCTTAAAGAATTGTCCATATTCAAACTGACCAGCTGATAGGTTCTATCAGGTCACAGAGGAAGCTGTAAGCACACCTTGGCAAGGACATCCCTTCCGGGACTATGCTTGCTAACCCATGACAAGTAGGTATGTTTATTCCAGCGCTGGGGTGCGTGTGGATTGCTCCACCAAATGCATGCGCGCCAACAATACTATTTGGCTTGGTATATATTGAGTTACAAGCTACATATTCATTAAGTTTCCAAATGTACCTATACATATTCATTTCCTAGCCCTGCCTATCCCTGCTTCATATTATAATGAGCCCAAAGTCATTTCCATATGGCTTGCGCTTGCGCAGTGCCTCGTGCAGGGGTCTCTGGGATGAAGTTGGGAGTCTTCCTCAGATGAAGTAAGGAGTCTTCCTCAATTTGAACTTTTTACCTTGCTTCCTTGCACATGCTCCCTGAGTCCCTGGCCCAAGTTCAAACCCCAAGGCTGGTTTGAACTGGTTTCTGGGTCCAAAGCAGTATCTTCCCCTTATCAATAGTCTTGTATCCTCCCTTTTTCTACTTGGCAAATGTAATAAATGTTAGGCAAGCTATATACATTGTTTTAGCAAGCAGCCCCTTTAGTAATTCACTTAACCCTTGTTTCCCCAACTCACCCCAATAAACACTAAGCCAAAAATCAGTATCCTTGATTATGCAGATGAAACTAATTGTAAAACTGCAAAATATATAGCCCCTTTTGGAATGGCTTGAGGACGCTCTGATAGGAAATTTTATTCACATTTGTCATTAGAACAACATGCTGGACTGTCTTGGGGTGACAATGCCCAGAAATTAATTTTGTGCTTTTCTGTGCCTTTAAACTGAGCCTGAGAGAGGGGAGAGGAAAAAAACCAAGTGAACTTTTCAAAGCAGTTGTTCAAGGACACAGATACACACTCCTCTGTGTCCTGCTGCAGCAGCAAGAGCATAGGAAGCACCCTTCTTGCTTTTCAGCCAGTTTTCGGCTCCTTTGTTTTCCTGGGACTTTGGTTTGTTTTTGGTTTTTTTTTTCCTCCTCTTCTGGACTGTTTCAACATCAGAACACATCGGGAGAATTTTCCACCGAGGCTCCGGAGGTGGGCCCACGACCCAGCTCCGAGGAGGAGGACAGAGAGCACATCTACAGAAGGACTCTGAAATTTTCCCAGGTTTCTCTCCACAGAGAGAGGTTTTATTATTTAGCATTATTATCCTTTTCCTGTGTATTTGTTAAATAAATAGTTTTTTATCTCTTTCGCTTTCCTCCAAGGAAAATTTCTTTTTTTTCCCGAACCTGGTGGGGGAGGGGTGGTTGTAACCTGCCTTCTATCTGAGGATATTTTTCCTCCAAATTTGTCCAAACCGGCACATGGACTTAGGTGTGGAATTGGAATTCCCTCTCTTTGCCCCAGATGTGTCTTTAGTTTCACTCAAGTGTCTAGAGAATGATCACTATCAGTCACTATCCCAGTGTTTCCTCTTTAAAGGCAACAGAAAGACCAGAATGGGCAATTGAGGGAATGGACTTTCCAGATTACTATACCATTGGACAAAAAATACCCCTATTCCTGGAAAATGTCTTTGCTCCCTATGTCACCCTAAAAAGACACCAATTTGTATTAGAAGATATTACCTGGCAATTAAGTGTATTAAGCAATTGAACAAAGCATGCATTTGGAGATTTAAACACCCAAGTCCAGCAAACTACTTGTTGGGGGTTAGGATTTTTCCCTTTTGTTTCTTTCTCTCATGGAATTTTGTCCCATTTATTGCTAAGAGACAATAATGACCAGTGCTTAAGAGAGACAAAAGATGTAGCCAAGGGGGAGGGGGAGGAATGAAGCTGGCTGCACTATCTTAGCTGAGGGGCATTCTTTTGGGAAGGACAGAGATACCAAAAGATTTTGGCTGGGGATGAGGGGCTGGGCTCAGCTTGATCTCAGAATCGGAGGAGGATGGTCGAACTGTTACTTACTGCAGGGAGAATTCACTGCCACCGCCTAAGCCCAGCCCTGTACTGCTTCTTCCTTACTGTGGGTGAGCCTTGGCTCGTAAGAGCAGCCTGTGAACTGGGACCTTATTAACACCCGATCTGACTGGAAAGGACCCTCACCATCTACTCGGGTGCCTAAGGGGAAAAACCTGGGACCCCGACCCCTCCCCCTTCCCGGAGAGCGCGTGTCCTCGGCTGCATCCAGCAGCTGCTACGCAGAAACCTGTCTGCTGCTGCCCAGCCCTACTGCTTTTTGTTGCTGCCTCGGGTTTTTTCACTACACTGTAACCCAGCACCCTGCATCCACTCGACCCCCATGGCCCCTGCTAAGGCTGCGGAGTTTTCTGTTACATTTTGCTTGCCACCCCAGGGGGTGTGCCTGTATCTGCCATCCCAGCCTCTGCTCTGAGGTTCCTGATAGAGTCCATTTCGCCATTCAGCCCACCCACCATTACCGCGTGAGGGAGATGGGGCTAAACTCGGGCCACAGCACCCCCTGGAGCCGCAAGGAAATCATTGCACCCACCCTGCCCATCCGGAAGCCAACAGCGCCCCTGCCAGCTGTGACCGTAGCTACACCAAAGGGGAAGGTGCCTGACAGATGAGAGAAGGCTGTTACTGGGCTTCTGTTTTTGTTTGTTGTTGCTGCCATTGTTGTTGTTCCTTTGCCTTGTTATACATATACATACTAGTAAAGAACTGTTATTCCTTTTCCCATATCTTTCCCTGAAAGCCCCTTAATTTCGGAGTCATAATAATTTGGAGGGAAGGGGGTCACATTTTCTATTCCAAGGGAGGTTCCCACCTTCCTTGACAGACACCCGTTTTTCAAACCTAGACACTACTAAAATGACTTTGCAAAATAGATTTCCTGTAGAAATGATATTGTTAAAGGAACAAGGAGTTTGTGGAATGTTAAATTTGACAGAAACTGAGTGTTATATAACAATTCATAACACCTCTACCTCCATTGAGGAGGCACAAGCTGAGAGAAATAAGTAATCATACTAGAAATTTGTTTCATGCAATGCAGCCATGAGAAGTGTTTCATAGTTCATGGGTCGCTACCATCCTAGAGTCTCTCAGGCTCACAGGATGGGGAAAATGGTAAGCACAAATTGCAATAACAATTGTGATTGGAACTGTATTCCTAATTGCTGGCCTTGGCCTGGTTAAATGCATGACATAATGCTTACTCCTTTCCTTCTCTCCCTCTATAGATGCTATATTTAAATCACCACCACTGAAGAAAACTACATTGATGTCCCGCAAAATAATGCCAAATCATGGGGTGAGATGTAAAAGCCTGATAATAAAAGGCTTCAAAAAGTGTTTCATCATTATATCCTGTATTGGTTTTGCACAGCCTGGATTTTGGCAGCGGGGGGGGGGGGGGGGGGGGGGGAGATGACACAGAGGTGGCTCCTGTGAGGAAGCTGCTGGAAACTTCCAACATGTCCAGTAGAGCCAATCCTTGATGGCTCTGGACATGCTGCTGGCCAAAGCTGGGCCAATGAGAGAGGTTGGTAACATCTCTGTGATAACATTTAAGAAGAAAATCAAAACAAAATGGGTACAGTTTTTCTTCTAGTCATAGGAGAGGAAGAGGTGAGAACATGTGAGGGAAAACAACATGGCAACACCAAGGTCAGTGAAGGAGGGGGAGGAGGTGCTCCAGGTGCCGGAGCTAAGATTCCTCTGCAGGCCATGATGATGACCATGGTGAAGCAGACTGTCCCCCTGCAGCCCATGGGGATCCACAGGGGGATGCAGAGATCCACCTGCAGCCCGTGGGGGAGGTGCCCATGCCAGAGCAGGTAGATGCCTTGAGGAGGCTGTGATCCAGTGGAAGACCTGGTGGAGAGAGAGGGCCCTTTCTTCCAAGCTGGAGCAGCCTGTCCTTGGAGGACTGCACCCTGTGGCAAGAGAGACCCATGTCGCAGCAGTTTTCGGAGGACTGTTTGCCCGTGGGAAGAATTCATGCTGCAGCAGGTGTGGCAGGACTGCCGCTCATGAGATTTGGACCCACACTGGAGAAGTTCACAGAGAACTGTCTCCCATGGGAGGGACCCCATGGTCTCACAGGGGAAGACTCCTCTCTCAGAGCAGTGAAAGGAAATCTCAGTGACAAACTGACCAAAATCCCCATGCCCTTTCTCCCTGCGCTGTCGGTAGGAAGGAGGGAGGGGCCGGAGGGAAAAAGGTGTTTTAAGGTCTTATTTTACTTCTCATTATCCTCCTCTGATTCTGTTAGCAATAAATTCACTTTCTAACTTTAAGTTGCGTCTGTTTTGCCCTTGAAGTGTTTCTCCGGGTCCTTATCTCAACTCATGAACCCTTTGTTAATTTTTCTTTCCTCTGCCCAGCTGTGACAGGGGAGGGTAAGCGAGCTACTCTTGTGGGTGCCTGGCGCTGGGCCAGTGTCAAACCACTACAGTTCTATGAAAAACGGGAATGCACTCCTGGTTCTAAAGTGATTTCAGCTTTTATTATGTGGCCTAAAGCATAGGGATCTGCGGGTAGCGTGCATGCTGATGGTCCAGGGAAAGTAGAGCAGGGGGGCTCCCGCTCAGCGACGAGCGTGGATGCTGCAGAGCTGGTGCTGGATCTTCTTCTTCAGAGCAGGGATGTTCCTGATGTTCAAGGTCGAGCGGCACACCTCACTGACCTGGATGCTCCCTTTTTATACTGTTTTTTTTGTCCTTTTGGATTGGTCTCTGTTTGGATCCTTCATTTGCATGAAGGTTAAGGTGCTGATTGATTCTTAAGGGTTTCGTCCAGGCTGGCTCGTTGTTTGGGGGGGGGGTGCACTTTACTTAGGTGTAACACAGTACCCCTAAGGAAGAGACAGTCAATAGCTAACTCCTGTAAGCACAGTTAACTATTGGGAGACAGCAAATATTAGTTCAGACAGCAGATGTTAATTACAAAACCTAAGAAGCTGAATTCGCCCTAATCTTGTCAAGATAGGGGGGACAAGGATCATCTCAGAGACCGCTGAATCATTCCTCAAAGGACTACGCATGCCCAGGGAGAAAGGTGAAAAGTGCACTGTGAGGAAGACTACTGGCCTTCATCAGAAAGACCCCCCGAGGAAGAGGAGAGGCTTTCCTCAGCGTGACCACCAGGACACACAGCGCATGCATGACCCGTATGCTAATGATATTAATGACTTCCAAGAAATAATTTGTATAACCACTCCTGTCCCGAGGAATGTGATGAATATTCATAATTTAACCCATAATACTATGTTGTAGGGAGCACCGGTGTGTGTGTTTGGAGGAGCGATCCCCACACACCCGGCACGCCAAATAAAGCAAATACCCACTTCTCTGACTCTGTGTCTGAAGTGTCTCCTGGCCTGGTTTCAGCACGATTCATCTGGCACCCCGAGATGGGACCCTCTGCCCGGCTGCCGGATCCAGGGGTAAGCAGACCTCCCAGTCGCGACCCTGAATTTTCAGGGGGAGCTCAGCTGTCCTTTGGCTCATGGCGGGGGCAGACAAGGACCATCTGCACCAAATTAAGGTATTTGCTATTCCTTTTAAACACAAAATACCTGCAGGTCCAGGGTTCGAGTCCCTGAGGGTGGGTTGAAAGTCCCGAGGAAGACTGGGTCTCCCAGAATTAGTCCTGGGCAAGAGGAAAAGTACTTTTAAAGGGGTTGGACCCCACTGTGAAAGGTACCTTTAAGGGGTTGGACCCCACTGTCATGTGCTATTGTACTGCTCTTCGTTTTGTCTGTTGCTATTCTGCTGCTGTGTGAGTGAGAGTGGATGAGACGTGCTGTCAAAGTACGAAGCAAGTGAGGAGATCTATCTGCGGTTCCGTACCCTGGCAACGGGCTCGGCCAGAGAAAAGTGAAGTGTTTGGCAAAGAGTGAATGAGTATAAATCATATAAACCGTTGGTTTGGAATTCAACCTTACTGTCCGAAGAGGGGCAGATTTTAGAGGAGAAAGATTTTAGTTACTGGATTGAGAACACCCAGGCCCCAATGCTTTTCTAATATAGCCCCAGCTGACTTCCCTTTTGAAATCCCGTGCCTAGTGTGGAAACAGTTGTGAAGCTTGGGTTTTGTGTACGTGTTAGAAAGTGGTATTGTCTATTAGAAAGAGTGGACAATGTCCAAGTTGCTGGAGGAGAGAGCTTGGTATTAGACAAGAGTGGCAGAGCGTGGCTTTGTGGAAGGAAGGAGTTGGTTCTCTGGTTTTGGGGGTTTTTGGCTGTGGAAGAGAGAAAAGAGAGGGAGAAAGGACGAAAGAGGCAATGGGATCATCAGAAAGTAAGGAAATAACCCAGAAAAGTCCACTAGGATGCATGCTGGCACATTGGAAAGAGCTGGGAGGAGTCCCTGGAGGGAATATGAAAAAGAGCACCCTAACTAAATATTGTAATCAGTGGTGGCCACTCTACAGATTGGATGATGGTGAAAAATGGCCAGAGAATGGCTCTTTAAGATATAACACTATATTGCAATTAATGTTATTTTTAAGGAGGAAGAATAAATGGGATGAGACCTCCTATGCAGATTGGTTTTTTACCTTAAGACGCAAACCAGAGTGGCAGATACAATGTGGCATCAATCTGGCACCACAGGACTCTATGCTCCTCCTCCTAGAAAAGGAGGCAAAAGGAAAAAACTGCATGAAGAGGTGTTGCTCATCATGCAGTATTGGGCAAAGATGTTTAAAGCTCAAAGCTGAGAGAGACCAGGATCCCTTGGAAACCCAGGAGCTAATGAGGTGCAGTGGTGGCACCCTAACATCAGGAACAATGTCCCCAGCGTCCCAAACATCCTCAGAGGATAGTGGGGATGAAAGAACAAGTGAGACTGGCTCAGGAATATCATCCAGAACTAGGAGCAAGACCCCTGTAGAAAAGAAGCTCATAGCACCACTTGGACAAGTGGTGGGGCCAGATGGGGGAATAACAAAAGTTAAAACACCATTTACAGCTTTGGATTTAGATACCTAGAGGGAGGCAGCCAGAATGTATAGAGAAGACTCTGAAAAGGTAGCAAAGAGGTTTGAATTGGTTGTTAGAAATCAAGGTATTGATTGGGAGGATATAGACCTCATGCTATCAGAATTAACTGAGACAGAAAAAGCTGCTGTAGTATCCACAGCAAGAACACACGTGCAGGGACAGATAACTGCTGGGACATTGCATGGAAATGTAGATAACATTTTTCCTACAGGAGATCCACACTGGGACCCCAATGATCCACAAATGTACCTGTTCTTAGTTCGATACAGGAAATTATTACACTGGGGGCTACTAAATGCTATACCTAAAACAGTTAACTGGTCATTGTTATTCAATATTCACCAAGAAACCACTGAATCCCCAGGCGCATTTATAGAAAAATTAAGGGATAATATGAGAAGACACACTACACTGGACCCAGCTTCTGAAATTGGGCAGCAACAGTTAATATCCTTATTGATGGGGCAATCAGCACCAGATATACATAGAAAACTGCAAAAGATTAAGGAACCAGATAACCGAAACTTAGAGAAACTTCTGGCAGTGGCATGGGAAGTTTATAAAAACGGCACAGCCCCACACAGTCGCAGTGGCCCAGGTCAGGGGATCGGGATTCCCCAGGGGCGGGAGAAGGCCCCCACCTAGAGGACAAAGGCAGCAATGCCCAGGCTCAGATCAATGTCTGTTATGCGGTCAGCCTGGGCACTGGAAACGAGATTGTCCTATGAACCGTGCCGCGACCCCAGTGCCACAATCATCAGCGCCACCATCATCAGCGCCACCGGGACCAGTGACTGTAGCACAGATGTACCAGGAGTGACAGGCACCGGCGGGTCCCTCCCTAGCTGACCCGCTGGTCAAAGTTAAGCTAGGGGAACGGGAGGTGGAGTTTTTGGTGGATACTGGAGCCACATTCTCAGTCCTGAATCAGACTTTGAGTCCTGTAAGTAATGATTATGTCCAAGTTGTTGGGGCTACAGGGAAAACTGAGAAAGACTATTTTTTGAGACCCTTAAAATTTGCATTAGGCAAAAAGATAGGAATACACCAATTTCTATATCTTCCAAACTCGCCTAAACCCCTGCTAGGCAGAGATCTATTAACCTGGTTAGAACCAAAAATAGAATTCACAGAACAAGGAATGAGACTACAGGTTCCTGAAGAAAAATTAATTTTGGCCTTAAGTTTAGCAAATGTCCCTGAAATAGGAGGAATACCCATAGATGATGAGATAACAGATCAAGTGATCCCACTAGTATGGGATGTTAAAATCCCAGGAAGATAAAAACGAGCTTCCCCAGTGGTTATTGAATTATTAGAAGGGGCACAACCAGTGTCAGTCAAACAATATCCACTAAGACATGAAGCACGAGTGGGAATAGAACCAATAATTGCCAAATTTATCGGTCAAGGGTTGCTGAGAGAGTGTAGGTCCCCCTACAACACCCCAATTCTACCAGTACAAAAGCCAAATGGAAGTTATCAGTTAGTTCAGGACCTGAGAGCAATAAATGCAATAACAAAAACACTGCATCCCATAGTAGCCAATCCTTACACTTTACTTACAAAATTACAAAGTGACTAGGTGTTGTTTTCAGTTTTAGATTTAAAGATGCTTTCTTTTGTCTGCCATTAGCTAAAGAGTCAGGAAATTTTTGCCTTTGAATGGGAAAACCCCAAAACAGGGAGAAAGAGTCAGCTCACATGGACTGTATTGCCCCAAGGATTCAAAAATAGCCCCACGATATTTGGAGGTCAATTATCTCAAGAACTGGAAGCCTGGACACTGCCACTTGGAGAAGGTACATTTCTGCAGTACGTTGATGACCTACTGATAGCAACAAGGACCCATGAAGACTGCAAGAACTGGACTGTAAGTCTTTTAAATTTTCTGAGACTAAGTGGATATAGAGTCTCCCCTGAAAAGGCTCAGCTAGTCCTCCAGAAAGTTACATATCTGGGGTATGAACTGGCAGGAGGGGAGAGAGCCTTGGGAGACAACAGGAAAGAGGCAATTTGTCAAATGCCCAGGCCAACCACAACCAAAGAACTGAGAACTTTTCTGAGAATGACAGGATGGTGTAGATTATGGATCTACAACTATGGACTCATTGTGAAACCTTTATACCAACTCCTAAAAGAGACTGGGGGAACTCACCTATGCTGGACACCAGAGACTAATAATGCATTTGTAACTCTGAAACGTGAGTTGATGCAAGCTCCAGCATTGGGCATACCAGATGTCACTAAACCTTTTCTGTTGTTCTCACATGAGAGACAAGGACTGGCGCTGGGACTTTTGGCACAGAAGCTGGGACCATACAGAAGGCCAGTGGCTTATTTCTCCAAGCAGCTGGATGTGGTCAGCCAAGGATGGCCACCCTGCCTGCGTGCAGTGGCAGCTGTGATCCTAAACATAGAGGAAGCTCGCAAGGTCACACTGGGCCAGCAGATAACTGTTTTTGTCTCTCACACAGTGTCAGCAGTGCTCACACAGAAAGGAAATCACTGGCTAACCCCATCTCGCTTTCTCAAATACCCGGCTGTCCTAGCAGAATCGGAGGATGTGAGTATCCAAGTAACTAACATCTTAAATCCAGCAGCTTACCTCCAGGGCAAGGCTGCTGAGGAGCCTGTACAGCATGACTGCATTGAAACCATGGAGGCAGTTTACTCCAGCTGCCCAGATCTAAAGGACTCTCCACTAGAAAATGCGGAAAACTGGTTCACCGATGGGAGCAGTTATGTCAAGAATGGTAAGCGGCTCGCTGGGTATGCAGTTACAACCACAGATGCTGTCATTGAGGCAAAACAATTACCTGTGGGGACATCAGTTCAAAAGGCTGAGATAATAGCCCTAACTCGAGCCTTGGCGTTGGCCGAAGGAAAACCTATCAACATTTGGACTGATTCGAGGTATGCTTTTGGGGTGGTACACGCTCACGGGGCTATCTGGAAAGAAAGAGGTTTATTAACCTCACAGAAGAAAGAAATCAAGCATGCTACTGAAATAGTACAGTTACTGGAAGCAGTGGTAAAACCTTCAAAAGTGGCTATAATGCATTGTAAGGGACACTCCCAGGGTAACACTATCCCTGAACTAGGAAATGCTATGGCAGACAAAACAGCAAAGGCAGTGGCTGGTGGAGATCAAATTTAAGCCCTAGATCTAATCCTTCTAACATCCTTATGGGTGAAAAACCCCCACCATATGACACTGATGATCTAAATTGGATACAAGAAGGGAAGGGACAAATAGAATCTGATGGGTGAGCTAGAATAAAGGATCTCATTGTAATACCCAGAAAACTGCTAAAATTATTCATCCAAAGTGAACATTCTAAGACACATTGGGGAGTTGATGCTTTATATAACCATTTGAAGGACAAAGTGACAGCATCAAAATTAAAGGAAAGAATTGAGGACATAACTTCCACTTGTGAAATCTGTCTTGAAAATAACCCTAATACCACTGTTAGGCTAAGCACAGGAACTATCACTAAAGGAGTTTTACCAGGGGATGTGTGGCAAATTGACTTTTCTGAACTACCTAGGAAGGGGGGATACAAGTACCTTCTAGTCCTCACAGACACTTTCTCAGGTTGGCCAGAAGCTTTCCCTTGTAGAACAAATAAAGCTAGAGAAGTTGTTAAAGCTTTAATACAAGAAATTTTTCCACAATTTGGGGTACCCAGAGAAATTAATTCTGACAGAGGATCACACTTTGTAGCCCAGGTGGTGCAGGGAGTGGGTCATCTACTGGGCATACACTGGCAGTTACATACACCATACAGGCCTCAGGCAAGTAGACAAGTGGAAAAGATGAATCACTTAATAAAGCAACAATTAGCCAAAATTTGTCAAAAAACTAATTTATCTTGGTATCAGGCTCTGCCCATGGCTTTGCTAAGAATTAGGGTAAAACCACGGCTCAAAGAAAAATTAAGTCCCTTTGAAATTCTGTATGGAAAGCCCTATGGAACAAACGTGATTCACAATGACAGTGTGGCTCTGGGAGGGCAAAGCTACTTAATAGATTATGTAAAGCATTTAGGTCAAAAATTACAATCAATACGCACTACAGTTGTTAATTGTCAACCACCGCCACCTGATAAACCCTTTCATAATGTGAAACCAGATTGGGTTTATGTTAAGTCTCTTTCAGGAGATCCACTCCAGGAGAAATGGGAAGGACCTTATCAGACACTGCTGACCACTCATACAGCAATTAAAATAAAAGGAAAACCGACCTGGATCCATTATACCAGGACCAAACCTGCGCCAAAGCCAGAGTGGGAGGCAAGAAGAACAGGACCTCTGCGCCTTCAACTACGAAAAATCAACACAACATGATTTGGACCATACTAGTAACGTTGGTAATTGGAGCAGGTGCATGGGACCAGAATACATACCTTCGATTGCTCAAAGGTGTTGTTGAGAACTTTAATCTGATTGCTGGATATGTTCCCAGCTGCCTGAGAATTCTGCTAGAGGCTTTCCTTTGGTTAGGGCAACATTCCCTAATACAACAACAATCTATGCTGCACTTAGTACTAACAGGCTTTCACATTATGTCAACATATCCCTAGATCAACTTCAGTGGAAATTAGAGTTTGAAGAGCCAATAATTGGGTCCTCACCAGTATCCTGCGTGCAGCGGTGCTGGGAAGAATCTGTACCTAAAAACTCAGGAGGGAATAAGACAGACTCCAAATGCGGGAACTTAACATTTATAGGCAGGTACCCCAACTGCTCAGAATTCTGGACCTATGGGGGGGCCAACATGTGGAATAAGAATCAAACAAGACAAGGACCAAAGCCCAAGGGTTGGCCAGTGCCCACAGGGTGGGGTTGGTACTGGATATGTGGTCACACCACCTATAAAGTTTTACCCTTGGGGTGGCAAGGCCGCTGTGCTATAGGACCGGTATTTCCCCACATTACAGTTGTTTCTCAACTACAAGGCTTACTCCGGACTTTTATATGGAGGACCAAAAGGACATCAAACCCCTTAATAGATAGGCCCACTAGATTTCACAGCTTTGCCAGATGGTTTATACCGGGACTCGAAGTAAGTGAACTAGAGAAAGCAATAGTGAACCTTTCTGCTACAGTAGAAACCATAATGAATGCCAGTGCAGATGCCATAAGAGCACAGCAAATCAAGATTAAGAGCATCTCACAATTAGCCATACAGAATAGACTTGCATTAGATTTACTGTATGCCAAGGAAGGAGGAGTATGTACAGTTATAAATACAAGCTGTTGTAGTTATGTTGATTTAGACAAACAAATAGAAACAGATTTGCAGACAATTCTGGAAAAAACATGGACACTACATCAGATCACCTTGGATGACACTTCTTGGGGATTTAAACAGGTATGGGACAAATTTACATCATGGTTACCTGTAGTGGTTTGGTCTAAAATACTCATTACTGTTTATCTTCTGTGAGATAAGAATTAGGAGAAATGCAAAGCAGGCACCAAACTTGAAAGAATATAAAGAAGTTTATTAACAGACCTAAAAGAAGGAAAAAAAAAAAATATATATATACCACCTTCAGAACTCTCCTCCTCCTCCCACCTTCCTCCCTTCTCCCACTGACAATGTGAAAAGACAACCCTTAAGATGTTCAGTCTGTTTACCACTGCCATAATAACCTTGTTTAGTCCATTTAGAAAGAGAAGTCTCTTCTTGCTCATGCTATGAAAACAGTATCACAACTAGACAGACGCCCACTTCCAAATATTGTTCAGTCCATTTAGGAAGAGGAGTCTCTCTGCCTGCATGTGAGTCCCTTCCCCCCACTTGCAGCTTGTTCAAGGTCACACACAGATAGCAATTGGTTTTCCCGCATTCGAGGCTCCACTCTTGAAGTTTTTTGGGGTACAATTTTAAGGTTGAGCCGTTCAGAAACAAAAACAGAGGCCCTTCTCCTTCCCTGGGAGCAAAGGGTCTTCCTCATCTTCATCTTTAGGACTATCTCTGGGAGCATCTCTAGGAACTGAGGTTTCTCCTTTCCCATTTGGAGCAAAAGTCCTCATCTGGTCCATCTCTCCCTGTCCAAACTTCTCATGAAATTACAGCTGTGTCTGCATCTGCCTATCTCAGTGCAGGTGCTTTTGCTTACGAGCTGAACACTCCACCCCCCATATCTTCATGGAATTACAACAGGATACTCTGATATATCATGGCTTCACAACAGAATTTCAGCTTTAAGCATCTCCTCTCTCTCTTCCCTCAGGTTTTCAGCTCTTCACAGCAATAAAAGGGTTAATCTCACCTCGGCCTTGCAGCTTTGCAGCTGGAATGTTGAATGTTTCTTATCGAAGTGGAGAGGGGGGAGAGCCGAGCCGCTCCGGCTGCCCACGGCAAGGCAGTGGGGGGGGGTTCCACGGCTGGAACAGGTCCATCGGCTCCAGGATGGCCGTGGCCCGGCCCGGCCTGGCCCAAGCAGGGCCTGGCCGGGCCCGCTGGCCCCCACACGGGGCCCGCAGCCACCTGTCCCAGCACCGGAAACGAGAGAGAGCTTGGAGGGGGAGTTTGCCTATTCTTAAATGTGGATCACAGAGGCGGTCACAACTTTAAGTGGCTTAAAGAATTGTCCATATTCAAACACTCAGCTGATAGGTTCTATCAGGTCCCAGAGGAAACTGTAAGCACCCCTTAGCAAGGACATCCCTTCCGGGACTATGCTTGCTAACCTATGACATTACCCAACTTATTCTGGCTTAAACAATTTTTTTGTAATAGCTATTTGTGTTATTGCATTGTTACTTAGTGTTTGTATTAGTAGTTATTGTTGTATGATATTATGTGCTTGGAATCGTGATGCTTATGCTCAATGGCACAAGCATAAACTTAGAAATAAGATAGAGAAGGGTTCTTACTTTAAAGACATGCAAGATTTGTAAAGAATTACAAATAACCAAAGAAAAGGGGGGATTGAGTAAGGGACAGTCAATAACTAACTCATGTAAGCACAGTTAACTATTGGGAGACAGCAAATATTAGTTCAGACAGCAGATGTTAATTACAAAACCTAAGAAGCCGAATTCGCCCTCATCTTGTCAAGATAAGGGGGACAAGGATCATCTCAGAGACCGCTGAATCATTCCTCAAAGGACTACGCATGCCCAGGGAGAAAGGTGAAATGTGCACTGTGAGGAAGACTACTGACCTTCATCAGAAAGAACCCCCGAGGAAGAGGAGAGACTTTCCTCAGTGTGACCACCAGGACATACAGCGCATGCGTGACCTGTATGCTAATGATATTAATGACTTCCGAGAAATAATTTGTATAACCACGCCTGCCCTAAGGAATGTGATGAATATTCATAATTTAACCCATAATACTGTGTTGTAGGGAGCACCGCTGTGTGTTTGGCAGACCGATCCCCACACACCCGGCACGCGCCGAATAAAGCAAATACCCACTTCTCTGACTCTGTCTCTGAAGTGTCTCCTGGCCTGGTTGAGGCCCGATTCACTTAAGTCCCATAGTTCTCTCATCTACCAATGCATACCCAGATATTTGCTGCCCTTGCTGGCACTGGGAAGACCCATCAATAAATAACTTTTCCCCATCCAGTAGTTCACATTCCATTAGGTCTTCCTGTATTTTAGATTGATAATCGATTAGTTCTAAGCAATCATGAATAACATTCCCCTCTGGTTCCCCATACAAAAACTGGGTGGGATTCACATGGCTACTGGTGGAGATGGTTAGATTTGGAGTTTCCAGAAGCATTGTTTCATACTTTAGCATCCCTGAATCTGTGAGCCATTTCTCAGCTTTTTGGTTTAATACTGATTGTCCGGCATGTGGGCTATATACTGCTAGAGTTCCGCTAAATGTGAGCTTCCGAGCTTCTTCTACTAACAGTGCTACAGCCGATATAGCTTGTACACAAACTGGCCACCCTCTGGCCTTGGGATCTAATAATTTAGACAGAAACACTACAGGCTTCTTGAACCCCTCTATTCTTGTGTGAGTACCTGTTGGGGTTTTGGGAGTTCCCCTTCTGGTTTTTTCCCTCTTGAGGAATTTTCCCCATATATGTTGCCGGGGCAACAAATTGCTGGGTACTTGGGGACGACAAAGGACCTAGCCACTGAGGGTGTGGTCCAACAGGCTACTCTCTTTCACCTGGATGTGTGGGCGGTTGGTGCTCGGAGTTCAGATGGAGGGAGAGGCTGCTGCCATCTCGTCAGCACTGCAGGCTTTTGGCTTTTGGCTGCCTTCTTTCTACTGGAGAAACCCCGGGAATCCCAAATCCGCCTTTCCCTGCCCCAGACACTGCGTTCGAGCCTTCGCTACTCTGTAGCCCCCACACGTCCTGCCTGCTGAGACCTCCCAGGGTTTCCCACCGCAGCTCCGGAGTTTGATCCATCTCATCTGCCACCCGGGATTTGTGCTCATCCCTGCTGTTCCAGCCTGCTGTTCCCGAGGGTCCGGCCCGACACCCGGATCGGCTGCCCAGGGGGTTTGTGAAGCCTTTGTTCCATCCCTCCCCAGGACCCCAAGCTGCCATTGCCGCGTGCTCCCCGAGCTCACTCCGGAGCGCCCCCTGCGGCCGCAGGGGAACCATCGCACCTGCCCTGCTCACCGGGAGCCGCCAGCGCCCCTGCCGACTGTGACAGTAACTGCACCGAAGGGGAAAGGGCCTCACAGCCGAGAAGGCTGGCACTGGGTTTGTGGTTCTGTTTGCTGTTACTGCCATAGTTATTGCTGTTTGTTTGCCTTGTTATGCATATATATATAATAGTAAAGAACTGTTATTCCTATTCCTCATACCTTTGCCTGAAAGCCCCTTAATTTCGAAATTATAATAATTTGGAGGGAAGGGGGTCGCATTTTCTTTTTCATTTCAAGGGAGACTCCTGCCTTCCTTGGCAGACACCTGTCTTTCAAACCAAGACAGTACCCCATAGGCTACCCCTTCATTTGAATCAACAAATAACTGAAAGGGTACTTAAGACTGGAGCTTCTATAAGCTTCCTGATGTGACGGCTGGTGTGGGGTCTGTAGCTCAGACCCAGGAAGCCATAACCGGTCTGGGGAGATGGTCCCGTGAGGAACCGTCTTCCCGGGGCTCGTGCAGCTTTTCCCTCAGCTGCTGGAGTGCCTTTGCAGAGAGCAAGCTAACAGCTCTTTTAGTGATTTTCAGCTAGTGATTTCAGCTCCTGTTCTGCAAGACAATCTCCAGGCCAGACCAGGAAAGAGAGACGAGAGGCCCATGTGGCATTCCCGCATAGGTGGCTTTATTGTAATGCACCTGCGAAAGGTGACCAGTGATGGGCTCGCTCTCCCGACTGAGCTAGCCAGGCTTCTTTTATGGGGATATGGAGGTGGGTGTGAGACGGTAAAAGCCAATGGGTTACAAAGGATCTACATAGGGTCTCCAAGAGTATCATGGTTCTGTGTCTTCTCTGACCATAACTGAAAGGTGCTGCCTTTTTCAGGAGAATTCTGCTGGGAGGTTATGCAACCTTCTTATCAGCAGGCCCCCCTCCAGGGCAGGGGCTGGGCATATCCCACACTTCCCTTTTACTATTTCTAGCTTCTGGTCATCTTCCTGTGTCCAACAGATATTATCTTTGCCGATCAGCTTTTCATACAAAAATTTTACCCCTTTGCTATGTTCATCAATCCACTGCCTACAATACTGCAGTAATCCTAATAGCTTCCTAACTTCCTTTTTGGTTTGCAGTGGGGGAAGGGATAATGTACCCTGCACCCTTTCAGGATCAAACTTTTTACTTCCTTGGCTTAACCAATGTCCTAAATATTTTACTTCTTGTTCCACAAACTGTAGCTTTTTCTTTGAAACCTGTAGCCCTTTTTTCCTAAGAAAATTTAACAGATTAATAGTGGTGTTCCAAACTGTTTCCTTGTCTGACCCTGATATTAATAAATTGTCTACGTATTGTAAAATAAATATCTCTTTACTTCATTTAAAATACATAAGAAGAGCCTCTAAAGCCTGTCCGAAAAGATTCAGAGATTCCGTAAATCCCTGGGGCAATCTAGTCCACCGTAATTGTTGCTTTCTTCTTGTCTCAGGGTCTTCCCATTCAAAGGCAAAGAAGTCCCTTCTATTTTCTGCTAATGGGCAAGCCCAAAATGCATCCTTTAAATCTATCACACTTTACCATGTGTGACAGGGAGGGATATTGTAGTGGTTTGGTCCAAAATACTCATTACTATTTACCTTCTGTGAGATAAGAATTAGGAGGGAAGCAAAGCAGGCACCAAACTTGAAAGAATATAAAGAATTTCATTAATAGACCTAAAATAAGGGAAAAAAAAGAGGAAAAAAATCATATCACACCTTCACAACACTTCTCCTCACCCCACCTTTCTCCCTTCTCCAAGTGACAATGTAAAAAGACAACCCTTCAGATGTTCAGTCTGTTTATCACTTCCGTAATAGCCTTGTTCAGTTCATTTAGGAAGAGGAGTCTCTCTTGTCCATGCTATGGAGGAATTATCACGAGACAGCCGCCCGGGCTGGTTCTCTGCTCACATCATGTGAAAGTCCCTTCCCATGACTTGCAGCTTTTCCCACAACTGCTTTGGAGGGTCCAATCTTGAGCTACTGGGGTACAATTTTAAGGTTGAGCCATTCAGAAACAAAAGTTCCCTTCACCCATCTCTGGGAGCATTTCATCTCTAAGAATAGAGGCCCTCCTCCTTCCCTGGTGTCATAGGTTAGCAAGCATAGTCCCGGAAGGGACGTCCTTGCTAAGGGGTGCTTACAGTTTCCTCTGGGACCTGATAGAACCTATCAGCTGGCCAGTTTGGATACGGACAATTCTTTAAGCCACTTAAAGTTGTGACCGCCTCTGTGATCCACACTTAAGAATAGACAAACTCCCCCTCCAAGCTCTC